>NC_088347.1:23012500-23052500 GCF_036884655.1 Musa acuminata AAA Group | reverse complement strand
ATATACGAGTTGTGAGCTTGTGCTCACCTTGAGACCTGAATAGACCTCCCTAACTGAGAGGGTCTGATAAGAGCACATTTAATCCTACACCATATCCAATGGCTCCCATCATAAAGCCTGAAGAGGAGATGAGTGATGAACCTTATCAGGTGATGCTCACCGTGGAGCATTTAAGAGGAGAAGAGCAGTGATAGACGTTATGAAATAGAGTCCACACCAAAATGAGAAAATTAACGATATCATATTTAGGCTCGTAAGAGTTGGAGAGTCAATACCTAATAAGAGCCAAAAGTAACTCCTCTCCCTAAAGTGGCTATTCTAACATAACAAAATCATGGATACAACTCACACTAAAATAGAATAAAATTAGTGATGAATCTTATCATATGGCACGATCGACCCTTAGGTTTGAATCCAAGTTGAGCCAATTTTGATTCATCACTAAAATTCTTATGATTTTTTATAAATAATATTTTTCTCATATGTTTTGTTTTTGACAAAGTTAAGTGACTAAAGATCTTGGGAATGTTTTCTCATATATTATTCTCATAAATTGGAGCACATTATTCGAAGAGAAAAAAATATTTTTATCAAATTTAATTTTACTATTAACTAAAGATCTTGAGAATGATGTTAAATATTATATCCATAGATAATCTTGACATATCAATGAGTTAGTTGGCTATTTGTAGAAACTTTACAACAATCAATTTACTTTTACTAAAAAAAAAAAAAAAAAAACAAAGGTAAGTGACTGATTCGAGTTCAGAAATTTATGATTGTTGTTGCTTTTTGATAGCTAATTGCTTCTTATTTAGTTTATGTATATTGTAAATACTATAAATAATGATAGGTACTGTTTGAAGAATGCAATCCTACATGGTGGTGTTCCCTTCGACATAGCATATGGAATGACAGCGTTCGAGTATCAAGGTGTCGATCCAAGATTCAACAAGGTATTTAATGAGGCTATGAAAGGCCAATCGACCATGATAACCAATAGGCTATTACAGATCTATCATAGCTTCGATGACGTGAAGACGCTTGTTGATGTTGGTGGTGGCATCGGTGTTTCCCTTCACATGATCACCACCAAGTATCCTCACATCAAGGCCATTAACTTCGACCTCCCACATGTCATCTCCGATGCACCACCTTTCCTAGGTATGTATGGTTATTAGAGTGATTATATTGAAAATTCTTATATTATATATATTTTTAGAATCAAAAGATCTTGATTTTGATGTTCTTTTGCTAATCTTCACTTTGCAATTATAAATCAATCTTAAAGGATTCTAATTAGTATCCATATAAATAGTCTATAAACAATCGATAGATGAATATTATTAATTTATATTTATCTATTTTGATTTAATAATTCAAGGTTATTGAACTAATCGATCGTTTAGTTATCCTAGTGAGTTAGGACATCATGAATAACATACATGTATACATTATCACCGATTTTAATGAGAAAGTTTAGTTTATAAAATTTATAGATCAATCAATTATCCAATCAAGTTGGCCAATGAGATATCTCCATGAATGTTATAATTGACAATAAGTCGATTATGTTTAAACTTTTACGATGAAATAAAGCTTTTAGAATTTGATGAATATACTATCATTAATTTAGATTTGAGCATAGTGGAATAATTAAATGGTCAATTCAATACAAATAAGAGTTCTTGAGTTATTTCAAATTATGTATGATATTTGTGTTTTAAGCATGAAATCCATAAAAATAATTTCTAAATTTTATGAGTTAGGATCTAACAAGAAGAAACACTTGTATGATATTAATGTTACAAGTTACTTGAATTTGCAGGAGTAGAGCATGTTATTGGAGACATGTTTACAAGTGTTCCATCAGGTGATGCCATTTTATTGAAGGTAATGTTCTTTAGTGACTTGAGACTTCCTTCAAAATGAACAAAGCAATTCATGGTAATATAGAACATGATGTCCTCATTACTTGCATCAAATGTGAAGAGAGATCACCATTGCTTCAACCCAAAAAAGCAAACTAATTGTTGTAGAATTCAACTCTGAATTCTGATAACTAAAATTATCATTAATGATGTTCAAATAATTGATGCTCTCAATTGTGGCAACCACAGTGGGTTCTTCATGATTGGAGTGATGATCACTGTGCAAAGATACTGAAGAACTGTTGGAAGGCTTTGCCACAGAAAGGAAAGGTGATAGTGGTGGAGTTGATCCTCCCAACACTTCCCAAACCTACAACAAAAGCCCAGTGTGCATTCCATGCAGACCTTGCAATGCTGGCTTTCAATCCTGGAGGAAAAGAGAGGACTGAGGAGGAGTTTGAAGCCATGGCAAAGGCAGCAGGGTTTTCTGGGTTTAATGCTACTTATGTGTTTGCTTGTGCTTGGGTCATGGAGCTGATAAAATAGATCTAATTATGTCTTAAGGACTACTTGCTTGTGTTGGCATTATGCTTTTAGCTTTGGTGAGTATTGATATATCTACAATATCTTTATGCAAGATCATAATAATTGCCACCATATACTCCATGGATGGACTTTTCTCTAATATATATATATATATATATATATATATATATATATATATATATATATATATATATATATATATAAAATGTATGATTTCATCTTTGTAAATATGTAAGTTCCATTTTAAATTTAGCAAGTAGCATATTAGCCCATCCCAAGAAACCAAAATTATAGAGAGACTCCTATTATGTTATTCCCTATAGTTGATGATTAACATTAATATTATCATCAAATTATGTTACTAAATTGAGTCATGATTATATATATATATATATATATATATATATATTCCATGGAATTATCTGTTTTCTGAGGAAGAATAATAATTATAGAAGAACATAATTTTATCTGAAAAAATGTTTTTCATGTTCTATATTTTTCCTTCAAAATAAGTAAAGAAAACATTTCCAAATCCTTTGCCTTTAGTTTACATTTCTTTTACATAAAATAAATTCAACAAAAGATCCTTTACCCTGCAATCAAATAAATCTATGATCTGATAAATCTCACATAGTGTGATCTCCGGAAAATATGTAATGAGACTTCTAAAAAATGCTGCTAAAGTCCAAAAAAAAACATAAATTAGTGACAATTAATTGTTCTTTGCTAAAGTCCAAAAAAAACATAAAAAAAAATTATGGTACGCATCAGATTATAATAAGCAACTATTCAGTGATTCATCAACACCTCTACGATATAACCTAATGCCTAATGTATACAGACCAGAAGAAGCTACTTTCCTGCATGAGTCCCTAAATCCAACTATTTATATTGCATGATGTGAATTCGGATTCGGAATCCCAAACTGTAGGGTATTCCTCGGTCATATATAACGAAACGTTGCCATAGATCTGCTGCCAACCCAAGAATTCTTCGGAGGAGGAGGAGGAGGACGAGAAAGAGCAGAAACAATGGCCAATCACCCCACACTGCAGAGAAAGATCGAAGCACTTGAATCAGAGTTCGGAAAGCTCCTGCAGCAACCTATGGCGTTCGCGTCCGAGAGCGTTGACCTGTTGAAGATGGCCAAGAAGATCGATTTCATGAAAAAGATCCTGAGAGCTGAGGCTGACTCGCAATCTACAGATTGCTCACAGCACATCAGCTGCATTGCCGACAAGCTCTCAGCTCTCGAGAACACCTTCCTCGAGTGGGCAGAATCCATGGCCGGCCATGAGGTTATCGATCACCCTGAGACTTCTTCGCCTGCCTTCTCTGACATCGAGTCCTGCGCGGTGGTGCATATGGATGATGAGAGTGACAGAAAGGATGCTGAGGACGAGAACAGGTGGGGAAAAGAACAGGAGGAAGAGATGAGAGCTGACGACGAAGGAGAGGTCGAAGAGGATGAGAAGAAGGAACGGGGCGTGTCTTCCATGGATAGCAGCAGGAAAGCCATGAGATTCGTGGCGGCAACTCTGGTGGTGGTTGTGACGGTTTGCTCCGCAATCGCAAGCTTCACCACTGAGGAAGAGACTCTGTTCCTCGTGCCGACCTGAATCAAATACTCTATTGAAGCTTAAGAAGAGTCTCGTGGACATCACATACATACCAATCCATGGAAGTAGTCACAGCAATACTTTATTTCGTTGTAGCAGTTTCTAATAGCTTTTTATCTTTTAGTAGCAACATATACTAACAATCTTTTGTTTCTAGCATTACTTCATAATATACCTCTAAAATAATATGAGAAATTACAATTCCAATTTACCATTATGTTTCAACATCATATTCCAATTGAAATAGTAATATTTCAATTGTTATATTATTGGGATTGATGATTTTTTTTAGATTTATGCATCTAAACTACCGTACTCAGTGCTAATTGTTATTGAACTTAACACAGGAGTCAGCACGGTTAGAACTAGATCGGGTCGAGGAGAAGCCTCACTAGTCGAGTTAAGACGAACCTTGGTTTGCTACTCTTTGCGAAAAAAGGGTTTATGTTGGGAGGGGATTCCTGACTTGACCCTTCTGAAGTTTAAGTCAGCTCGAGATGGTATATAGGTGTATCTCCTTGTCAATGGGGAAGGGATTGACTTTTATACATATTTGTTGGAGAGTCGACCATACGAGGCTCGTTAATGATAAATGATACCTCGGAAGGTCGATCCATGCTCTTCGCATGATATAGGCCTGTTAGATTTTGTAGGTTTTTATAATTGGATAAGATATATATAATATAACTAATTAGATTCTGATAACATATATTGCCCAATAAAAAAAAAATTCACTTAAAGTAGGATTCTTTAGGAGATGCTCGGAAGAACTCTCATAATTATTTGTCCTAAACCTTCTGCTCTCGTCTATAAATAGACAGGACCTAAAAAGAAGAAGAGAGGTTACACATCTCATAGAAGATTCAGTTGAGGGATTACACAGTATCTCTCTCGTATCTTCTCCCTAACCATTAATATAAGTGGTCATGTTCCTCTTTGCATATTCATAGCAATCTTGGATCTAGAAATGATGCCTTTGCAGATCAAACAGAGGTCTTTTTTCAGATGGCATCAAAAGGTACATATCGTAAAACCAGATCTAATTATTTGATTTCTATCCTGGCATAAAATATTGTTTCCACATTTAATATAGTATATTACAGATTGTATGCTAACAGGGTCGACGTGCACGCCTCCGTGCCGTGTGACACCACCTTACGTCATTGTGGATGGTTTGAGGTAGGGTAGTGCCGCCTCGTACAGATCAAAGCGGCATGGGTACGACTTCCATCGCCCTTAATTACGAGGTACTTTGTCAGTACGTATGTGCTATGTCGACCATAAGGTAGTTGCCACCTGTCACCATGCAAGTCGTGCCAGAATGTACCAATCTAAATCTACATTATATTTTTGGTCGAAATCATACATTCAAACCACATCCATATCCTTACGTGATAAAAAAATTCATATATAAATAAAAAATATTACAAATTTTAAAAACTTGGTCAACAAGATATTCAAAAAAATTTATAGATATTTTATGCAGTTCTAGATTTTAGTTCGGAAAGATTTGAGAAATATCTTGAATACTTACAGTGTTCCTTTAGTAAATCTAAAGTGAAGGAATAATTCAACTTATCATTATAGAACTTATTGCTTACTTGATATGAAAGATTATTTTTTTTATAGATTTAGATATGGAGTTCAAATAATGTAAATCTTGTGTTTGTAATTTTTTTTGATATTATTATTAATTTTTTTTTTATCCCCAAGAATAATGGTGAAGAGGAGATTTGATTCCAACACCTAACTAGTCAAGGCTTTTATGACTACTAACATCTTTAGAATTTTTTCTAATGAGATTTTGAACCCTTTTAAATTTTAAATTTTTTTAATAAATAGATCGGATATACATACTATCACAAAATAAAATACAAAATTTATCGGAAAAGATAAGTGTTGATAATTCGTATATTGAACTTTTGTTATCAGGACATCTCCCTCAGCACATATATTACAGACAACATACGGTGGTATTTAAAGCGTCAATCTGTATCACATCGGATTCGGATTCTGATTCTACATCAATATACGAATTTAAGACAATTATCGGATTCGGATCTTATAAGGTTGGCTCGGAGCCGCAGATTTTTCGCTGCCCTCCGCACCCCACGAAGGAAATCCCCAAGCTTCCACGACACCCCCTCCGAAGGAGTGGCGGTCAGAGATGCTCCAAGTCGCCCTCCGCTGCCCTTTTCCCCAGTCTTCCCTCCACCAAGCTCGATCGTCTTCTTCCTCATAATGCTCCGATCGAGTTCTCCACCGAGCTTCTTCCATGTACGCTTCGAGAAACCCCTCGCCTCTCCCTCTCGCTACCGCGTTCGTCCCGTGGCGGCCTCCTCGTTTTCTCCGCGCGCTTTGAGAACCCCGAGAGTAACTCCCACGCAGCATCTGAGATACGATTCGGCTTCGGAACCGGCTGCAGGGTCTGTTGTGACGGAGGAGTCGAAGGTTACTTCCGAGCAGGATGATGATACGCCACCCCGTAAGGAGCGGAAGGGGATATCCGGGATTTACGTGCCCAGGCAGAAGTACATCTCTGTTACCAAGGACGATCTCCTTGATGCCATCCTCACCATGTTCGGATCGAAGCAGGACGCTGAGGAGTTTAAGCGCTTGGCCATGTAAGCTTGCTTCCTTGTGGCAAAACATCGGAAATGAAATGACAAATGCATGGGATTCTTCTTTTCTAGCACACCATTATCTTCTGCTTCGGTTCAATTTGTTCCTGGTTATTGTAGGATTACTTAGAAGCCCTGTTGAAGAACAACATATGAGGTTCAGCAGATGTCTCTTTGAGAGACTGAGAAACTAGCAGCAATTACCAACGGTACGGACAAAAATATTAGGAAAGCAATGCTTTACGATAAAGATTTTGATTGGGTGGTCCTAATCCCAAAACCTTAAGCTTTAAGAAAGGACCGTACATATATACATACATACATATAGACATATAAAGTTATAACTTTTAACATCCTCTCTCAGGTGAAAGCACATGTGAAATCGAACCAAGTGTGTGGTGCAGGTCAATTAAGAAGGATTTTCACAAGTATTGATTAAATATTGGACTAAACATAGAGGGGTTGATACATTTTTCGAGCACATGACTTGCTCTCATACCATGATAAATGTTTCTGATTGGATGACCAGTAATCCCAAAAGTTTAAGCTATTAGGAAAGTACCCTATATATATTTATAACCTTTGACACTTAACAAGCTTATTTTTTATAGTTCCTTCTGAAGTGGAAATTTCCTTCCAAACTAACCTATGTAAAGTGCAGATGCAAATGCAAGAATTTAATGAACTCTTAGGAAAACGTCTGGGAAGGGTAAACTGCTATAATGCTTTGAAGTACTTTGATATTTGCTTGCATCTAGAAAGGAACTTTGTCAAATGGATAGAAGGTGGGTTCACTGTAAATGTGATAAAGCTTTTGCTATACCCGTGGTTGGGTACTTGGGTCATTATTTTAAGCTTTGAATATGATAATTTCAAAGCTCTATATGTTGATAAGGTCATCTTGTCAAGTGGATGGAAGTATCACAATTTATGTAACGGTCTCCGCCACAGCATGCTGCAGGGATAAATGACGTAAAATATTTAAGTCCTCTTTGAATTTTTGCTTCGCATTTGAATGGATTGGTGATCAAATCAGTCCAACTGTGTAAATATTATAGTAGGATACAACATCTTAAAAGGGGTTTCATGCCAGTATGAATATTTCTTTCCGGTTAGGGCTTCTCCAAAGACATTAAAAGGGGTTTCATGTTAGTATGAATGTTTCATGTAGGTAAGAATATTTGTTTGGGTTATGGCTTATCTAAAGACATCTTAAAAGGGTTCCATGATGGTACGACTATTTGTTTTGGTTAGGATTTCCCCAATTGTGGAAGGAGAAGAAGACTGAGTGGTTAGGTTCTGAGTATGTATCTTGTACTAATTTGTTGGGTTACCCATGCTCCTGTTTTTTTCCTTCTTTTTCCTCCTCTCAATATCTACTTGTTTTACCATGTTGAATTTTTGATCTGTCATTATGAATCGCAACCTAAGATAGGCCACGGCTGCAATTCTTCTTCAAAAGAACCAGAAACTCACTGTTGGATGCTCTCTACTAGCTCCTTAGAAGTTCTAAAGTTTTCAAGGCCGAGTTTATCTTCATTGACATTTTTTATAATTAATTTAGTATTTTCATTAACTTTTAGTGTCATTTCTCAAAGATTGCCATCTTTTTTCTCACAAAATTATTTAAGTTTTTTATGAGGAAGATATTCATGTTTGAGCCATTGTTATGTGTGAAGAGCCAAAGATGTTCTTGTTTATTTTCAATCTTGAAGTTTCTTCTGCAATCAGTGATTTTTGTCTATTCAATTATGGTGAATTGCTTTGTCATCATGCTGATTCTCAAGATTATTGCCATCTCATTATTTTTTGTTATTAAAAAGCTTTATTGGAATTAAAATAAATTGTCCTATCTTCAGGTGCTTGGATGCCATCCTTCATGCTGAACATAAAGGTATTTTGGAGGAGATGAGGGCTTATTACTCAAGCACATGTTCAAAAGAACGGCATGCTGGGCTTTCTTCAATGAAACTGGAAGAAGATGATTACAACAGGCAGCATATTTCAAGTGAGAGTTCTGATAGTACTGGAAATGGGGAAGCAAACAGCTCCAGAAATGATGACATTGATAAACTGTTATATCTTAGTAATGGTTGGGACCTAAGGAAACTATTCGGACGGTCTCCTGTGGATTCGATTCTTGGGTCAAGGTTAGTTACAGTTGTTCCTTTGGAGTATATATCTTGGGGATTGCTTATGTGATTTTACAGAAGAAACATAAGGTTACTATTAGAATAACTCATCAGAAAATGTAATATTTATAGCTTCTGCTTTGTGTCAGACCAGAGTTTGTATTGGACATGCACAATCAAGAAATCCCATGGCTGTCTTTTGATTGCTAAAGGAACCTGTTCTTCATATTATATATGTTTGATTCAATACAGATTTTGGTAATATAGATTGTATAGCCAAATTTTGATAGAAGGATTTAGGTGTTGCATGTGGAAGCCCATGGCTAGGCGCCAACATGGACACCATAATCGGAGCCTCAAATGTTTATAGGGTACCATGATGAATGCAGCTGGTTACATGCATGTAGTACTATGGCTGGCACCTTTACTTATAAAGCTCGTCTCAGTTGAATCTTGGTTATCCTATTTTTTAGTTTGAAAAGAATTTTCTGGACTCAGAAGCTGCATGGTGGGCACATATGGTCGACACCGTAATCTAGTGTTGATCTTTCAGTCTGATCTTTGAAACCAAGTGTTCATTTTGAAGAAGATTTTCTGATGGACCCAAAACCAAAAGGGTTCCAAGACTTGTTAATTTAACTTTGTGCAGTCCAAAGTACAGAATTATTTTCCTTGCAAGCCACTTTTATCTGTTAAATGTCCTTGAAGTATGGGACATTCATCAAAAGTACTATTTTTATTTTTTAGACTGTTATGTAGAACACAAACTGCAATATAATTAGCTTGCTTAACATAGGATCGAGTAGCAAATTAAGCTTCTATATTGTTCGGTGAGGATCCATGTACTTTTCATTCTTTTGACGATAAACAATTATATAATTTTTCTTGTGAGTTTTACCCAAAGCAATAGGTTGTCTTCAAACAAGGACCATTTCACATTGGATCATTAATACACCTAGATTGGTGCGTCATTATAATGTTATACCAACTTTTGTGGCAGATTGTTCCATTGACAAATCAAACAGAATATTCTTACTTTTCATTGCATGACCAAGTAGATATAATTGCTTATCCAACTTTAGTCATGATACTACCTGCAGCAGGAAGCTTTTCCTCCTTATAATTGGTGTAATCAATGGCCAAGTATGAAGCTACAAACACGGACCTTTTTGAAGTGATGTGATATATATTCATGGCAGGTGATAAAGATTTAGATTTATGTTACTTTGAGATAAGAAGATATAGATTTCAGTTATTTGAGAGAATAATATTAGATTTCAGTTAAGATAGTCATCTTATCAAAGTACTGGAATTCAATGAGCTCACCAGATATGAGAGACTTGGAACAAGAAAAATGAACTTTTGTTAATACTATACAAGCTTCATATATTTGATAAAGTGGTAATTAAATCATTTGCACCTTTTGTACATAACATTGTATGAAGGAAAAATATAGAATTTATCCTTTTTCTTATAGCTTGATGGCCACTAATGCTTATATTATAGTGATTCCGTGCCTTTGAACTATCCAAGGATTAATTGGACAGTTGCCAATACTAACCGGCAGCCAGAGTGGTATGGCTTGTTGCGGGTTGGTACCTTTTGGACTAGAGAGAAAGAGGGTGAGAAGGTTGGAAGAGGAGGCAGAGGCGGAGGCGGAGGCGGAGGCGGACGAGGGGGTGGTGGAGGAGGAAAGAGGAGGCGGATGAGGAGGAAGAGAAGGTGGAGGAGGTGGATGCATATTAGTAGGAGGATTCAATGATTTGCATGAGGAGGAGACTTCAATGAAATGGCAGGCAGAGGAGGAGGTCCTGTGGAGAAGAGAAGAGGGAGACAGTGCATGAGAGGGAGGGGGAGTCTTTGAGAAAGAGTTTGAGGGAATCAAAATTAGAAGATACAATTGTCAATATAAATGCTGAAAAAAAAAGAATAGTATAGGTATTGGTCTTTAAGCTTGTCCCCTAGTACCAGATTATACCAGGCTATTTGCTGCCCAAGTGGGACGAAACCGGATGAAATCGCCCAATCAACATCTTAGTTGGTTGTCAGGCTGATAAATGCAGGGCATATTAACCGATACGAGCAATATTTGATACGTTAATATTGTCTATTGGTTTTTATACATTTAGACAATATTTTATTTTTGCATTATGACCAAGTAATAGATGTCAGTCATTCCTTTTATTGGAGACATGTCAGTTGATTGGATGTGTTTTGATCTAATTTAAAAACCATTTCTATATAAGCTGAATATGTTTATAGACTTATAGTTAGATGGTCTGATCATCCAACTAATAGCAAACAACCTATACAATATGATCTTTGTGGTATGTTCACCATCACATAAATTCAGGTCTTGGCCTAATGAAATAAATCAAAGAATATTGGGATGTGATAAGTTCAGAATGTTTGGGCATTTTGGTTATAGATTGGATTAGTGGGATTCTGGTCTAATCTGAGTCTTATCCTTTTACAGCTTCATCATACAACCTGTAAATGACAAGTATTGAGTGTATTGACTCTCCTTATCTTTCTTTCTTAAGGAAATCTAAATATATTGACTGTTGAACACAATTTTAGTTTTGAAACTATCTGATCAAGCCTTTGGTTTGACTTGTATATTCACAGGTTAATAGTTTTGAAACAGACTTGTGAATTTTAATAACAGACTTGTGAATATATTGACTGTTGAACACAATTTTAGTTTTGAAACTATTAACCTGAAATAGTTGAAAATTCACAAGTCCTTGGTGGGAGATTTTCTTTTAGTTTAAAGTTTCAATCATGTCAGTCTTGTGTATGGTTTGTAATTATTAATCTTACTTGCAGATGTTAAAGAATCAATAAATCAATAATGACAGTACATCAATTTAAATAATGAAAGTTCTGAAGAACCATATTGTATGATTTGCCTTCTTAAACAAGCAGCTGAAACAATTTAATCCTGTTTTATATATTTGTAACTCTTTTCTTCTGTTGTCCCTATGGAAGAACTTATTAGTCATACTGTATAGTTTAGGTTGATCTGCCACTTCTAATTGTCATAAAGGTGGTTTTCAAATGCAGAGTTGCTGCTGCAAATAAATTTCAGCACTCCTTTATGAAGCTTCTACAAGATGCTCAGTTTGAAGAATTGTCAGTAGAGGATTTACTATTAACAAATGCATTAAATAATGACTATCTCTTGACACTCCCAGTATATGTGGACTGGAAAAAAGCTTTTGAATCAAATGCAATAATATTCAGGTGTGATCCTAGTCTTTTTATACTGGTAAAACATTTAGATTTTGATATTTTGCTTAAGCAATTGATTGTTGCAATTCATATATTCTTTTTATAGGTGTAGTAACATGAGTATTCTTGAGATCCTAAACACTTTTCCAGTGTATTTAACCTAATTGTCAGAATTAATTAGTTTTTGATTGTAATAAATGAAGTAATGATCTACTCTCATTTAAGCTGTAGTTAGAAGAGATGAGGTAATTACTAATTAGTATTAGTGTTACAAACATAGGTGGAGGAAAACCTAAAATGAATTTAATTTAAAGTTTAAACTATAAATTAAGATTTGAATGCTCTTAAAATATAAATTAAGATTTAAATGCTCTTAATGACAGTAAAATATACATGTAGTTCAACTTAAAAAGTTGGTACATTATGACTACTTGTAGCTTGTTGTATTCAGTTCATGGTGTAACTAAACAAATGTTTTGTACAGGCCAAAATCAGTTAGGCAAAATACAGAATCTAAGTCCAAAATTCATTAAAACTGATATGTTCATGATCAGTTAATCATAGCCATCAAAACTGATAGAGTGTTCCCTCTTTTGCCCGATGCATCCTGGTTTTGTTCCTTCCATTTCAGTCTTTGCATTCTTGGATTATTGGATATTTAAAACATAATTCTGTTGGCATACCATGGCATTCTCCCATGCTGAACTGGACAGTAGCTTCTGAATCTGGTTCAAACTTTTATGGCAACTGTTTTCTAAATCACAATTTCCAATGTATTTATTAAAGCCTTAAACTCTGCATGAAAGATAGATGTGTTACTCTGAGAATTGCTGAGCAACATACTAGCCTCGTCTCTAAATCCCACAATATCCTGGTGTAACTGGACGTTCCTGAGCTAAAATTGTGGCCTTTTAACCATTAAAATTTAGAAAACAGTCAGAATCTGATTGGTTTGAGCAGCACTGATGCCAATGCTTTCTCATGTGCTCCCAGTTTCATATGTATTCTGTCATTCTTAACATCAGATTTATGGTTTGATGTTCTTTACCTTCAAATTGGCTTATTCAATTGAACTGAAGATATTCCAACCCAATTCTGACTGCCATTTTCCATGGTCTCCCAGCATAGCCTGTTTCCAGAACTCATCTGTGATGCTGGAACATACAAACATCTCATTTTCTACATAGATGCACCTGAATTAATTCAACAATATTTTTCTGTAGATATTCAATAAATGTGTTAAGTAGTTTCAGAGATAGTGCTGCACAAAGAACAAATGGCAGCCTTAACATCATCAGAAACATCATGTACTGGAAGTCGATGAATAAACAATTATTTGTCCATACCCAATATATTTACTTGGTTATGTTTTCTATATTGCCATGTTTATTTAGTTTAGTACTTCTGTTAATGGATGAAAGTTTGAAACAGGAATATATAATAATTCATTTGTAAATCATATGTATTTTGGTAGGAATCTTAGAATAAAAATATGCTGTGTTTATTGTAATGGTTTGTCTTGTCATATAATTTATTTCTAATGAACTACTGGATGGGGAAGAAACTTTCAAAACAGAACTCAATACTTATTTTGGTCAATGCTACATATTGATATTAGTTTGCAACATATTCTTGTGGTAATATCTCGACAGCTGCTGCAGTGTTACAAATCTATTGGATGAATATTAAGGCGTGTTTTTGGTATCACTGAAATATTATTTGAAAACAAAATGGTGTGGATATGCAATTAGTGAAGTGCATATTTGACAACAAAATGTAGTCACTAAAATGGTGAAGTGCTTCTCTTGTGAATTAGTTTTCTTCCATGGTTATATCATTGTATCATCTATTTAGCCTTGTAGCTCAATGTCTTTCAGGCGTGGATATGCAACTGAGATGCAGAAGGGTTTCCTTATTGTTGAAAAATTAGATTATCTGCAGTCAAAGCTCTTGCAAGAGATTTTCTTTAATCTATCAAAACCAGTGAAAAGAATTGGAAGATGGCTTAATGAGGTTAGTTGACCTTTTTTTTACATTGATATTCCCTTGTATTAATGACATTTATTATGAATTTGTCTAGTCATCATGAGTTCTTGATGTTTTGATGTTTGTTTATATTTAGTTTGGATGGGCAAGACTAAAGGTATAAGTTATTTAAGATTCTATTTTTATTTTTATTTTTATTTTTATGTGATCAGTACCTAATTCTACTCCTCCTTTATTTTCATTTTATACTTATGAGCGAAGCATCACTATTGAACCATTTCATGAGAGATAAATCCTTCCAGCTGTGGTTTTAGTATTGTTCTTTTTTTTTTACTCCACATGCCTATATTTGGTTTCTTTATTATGAAAGAGTATTCTGAAGTGGATATGAATGATAAAATTGACTCCTGCATAAGTCAAATTGCAACATGAGCATGTAGCTTTTGCAATAGTGTCATTATTTCCGTGCAATTTAGCTTGCTATCACAAGTTTTCTCTTTTATTTTTATTGCACATGGATCCCAGTCCTGCACCAACTCATCCTGGTTCTTTCTTGTGAACCTCCTGTCATATGCAGGTTCAACTGGCTCGTAGGTTTGGCGGATCTTCTATTAAGTGAAGATTTTGGCTTCAACATCTTGATCTTCTAAAACCTAGAGACATTCATGTGCATTCATATATGTCTGGTTCCAAAATGCTCTTTGTTGCAAGATTCATATATCTTTTTAATAGTGCATCAAAAGAAATCATTTCAGACTTGCTTTTTCATATATTGAACCTTGGAAATAATGAAAGAGAACTTTACCATTCACTTTCTGTTAGAAATTTAGGGATATCTTGTGTCTTTCTATTTGCCGAGTGTTTTTGGTACTTGCTCTAATTTGTATTCAATTTCTTTCTTCAAGTTAAGTTGTCAAGTTTGTTTAAATTTCAAGTTGCCACCTCCCTCTTCATAAATTTAAGCTTCCTGTTCATATACTTTTTAGTTGACAACAGGCTTTGAAGCGTTATCATGAAGTGCAAAATATCGAAATTTGGATGGATAAACTGAAGATTTGGCTTAGGGAGAAATATTCTCCTGAAACTGCACTGTCCTATTGTGAAAGCACATCAAGAAATCATCAAGACACTGACCGGATAACAGATATTGATCTTCCTGTTTGGCTTGCTGCACAAAAGGCTGTCTCTCGTTACGAAGGGCTTTTATCACCTGTAGGACCTCGTGGAAGACTCATAAGACGAATGCTTGTTTGGTTTGGAATAATTCCTTCACTCCCAGAAGCATCAACTGACTTTGATGATAAAGTAAATCCAGAGACCAAATTGAGGTTAGTGCTCGTAATTTTTAATTTTTTTGCTCAACATTAGCCTTTTGCCCAACTTGGACTTGGATGTGAAAACATAACCACAGCTTCAAATTAGCTAAAGAATAGAAATAAATGAAAAATAAAAATATATTATTAGACAAAAGAGAAATGAAACGTGCCTTGTCTAATTAAATCTGTAGTAATATTCCTATTTTTTAGGTATGTTGTGTATGCTTCTGAGACCTGTGCTGATGTTCTTATTCATTTTCCAAATGTAATGGTTGGGTATGCTTCTATCATATATGTGCTAAAAGCCACCTGGATACTTGTAAGTTTGCAACTTGGGTTTTGTTTACATGGTTTGAGGATGGTTGAGAGTTTCATTTGTGACTAATCTGAATACAGTCAGCCAATACTTTGAGAACATTTCACAAATCAGAACCAAATCATGGTCTTATATCACTATCGACGTCAACATTGCTTTCACAACTGTAGCTATATGCTTGTTGTAGTCCGTTCATTCTTTAGAAGCAATTGATGAGCAACAAATATAGTTGGATGATGAGACGTCTTCTCCTTCAGCTTTCATACTTCGTGAGGTTCGCGAAGATGACAATGACGTGGATCATAGTATGTCTACTAATGATGGTGGCAAGAGCAAATGATTTGTGTCCTACTATGCAAACACAAACAAAAGGAGTGTGGACCGAAGAACAGGGCTTTAGTCATGCCACCAAGATTAATCCTCATATTCGTAACCTTCTTATCAGCACGAATCTCATGGCCAAAATTTTCATAGCCCAAAAGCAAAATATGTTATGGTGCATATGAGGTCTGTCCCAGTGGCACCATGTCTTTTGCCCATGCCCAATAATAAAATATTGGCGATGTTCTTCTTGCCCCATCCATGATAGTTTTTTTTCATCTGGATCATTCACTATGTCTAAGAATATATCTACTCTGATATCATATACAATCCACCCTAATATAATAATTGACTCATTAACTTGAAAGATCCGAGTGATTGATTTAAACTGCTTAAGTCTAAGTTAATACTAGACCCATCTAACCCTATAAATTAAATTAAATCTTTTTTGATATCCGATGTGGCACTAAATCATGGTGTGTGGTAGTCCAGGCTACACTGTCTAATTGGCTTGTAGGTAGTGGGTGCCTAACTGATTGTGTTATAAAGCAGTCCCCAATACCCAAAGTTTGCCAGCAAGGTGACAATGTATAAGCTGGAGAAACTAGTCAACTACCATGTGATGAGATGAATAAAGATGAATAAACATAGGCAGTAGACATTGACTCACAGGTTAATGGAGAACATGATCCTAAATAAAGAAAAATATGATAAGTGTCAGTTTTGAAGCCAAAACAGTTGAAACTTAAAATGTTTCTCTTTCTTTTATGGTGATGTGTGATCAGTATCAGAAAACCAAACTGTGTCTCTTGGTCCATGACTTCTCTGGAAGATGCTATATGAATTGTTGCTGTAGGTCAACATATACTTTCAGCTTCATATTTGTCCAGCACTTTGTGTTTCATGCAAATTTTTTATTTAGAACTGCCTGCTTTTACTTTTCATATATTTTCATTTTCTGCAATTCCTTTATAATTTTTAAATTCTTGTTTGTGAATATTTCTTGCTGTTTTAGATGCTGTGATGTATAGGAATTAAATAAAAAGAACTTTTTTAGGACAAACTTTCTTCCAAGGATAACTCTCAGCAACATATGGGAACCTGCTTCAAGGGAATCATGTAGCTATAGTGTATGGAAAATGTTAAAAACTGCAGCTTACATTCTATGCTCACAGTCAACCCTTCAGGTAATTGACAACTAACTTTTATACTTAGTGTTGAGAATTTTCAACTCTTAAATCTGAATTTTTCTTCATACAATTGTGTAATTTACTATCATCTTTACTACTAAGCATCTTTTATGTTGAGTATAGTCAAAAGAATCCCTTGTTATACCTTCTCTGATAGCTTTACCAAAACCGAATATAACTGCTGATTGATCAAGATGCTAGAGATGACGAGAATAGTTGAATTTTGTCACTGTGATGTTAGTATGAATGGATATAATTTGTTAGGGCACGTTTTAAAAACTGCCAGATTTTATGTGAACATGGATGCCTATTGTTTTCTTTTTAAGGCTTCTAGAAAAGATGCGAGGAATGTTGCTTGGAAGCAGTATATTTATTGGCACATTGTGTGGTATAAAATAAGTATGAATCTGACACTGGATGGAGGCAATATATGCTGTTGAATCAATAGGTAACTATCAAAGGTAGATTTAAGTCTGTCTCTGAATATTAAACTCAATGATAATTGAGTATCAGAATAGTAAGATGGTATGACAAATTGACAATCACTAATAAACTTTAGTTTGGAGTCTAGTATCTGTAATCAATAATATTTTATTGCACTTCAAATTTAATTAGAAATATTTGCAGAATGTAAGAAATCCGAAGCAAGGATGGAAGAAAATGAAAATTACACTGACAAAGGTAAGAAGAATGACAAGAAGAGTAAATGGAAGATTTGAAAGAGTCAAGAAAATGAAAGGAAAGGAAAGTGCTAAAAATTGAGCTACACTCACTTTATCTTTAGTCTCATGTGATGCCTTTAAACTTTTGGACCCCTTGGTTCTTGACTTTCTGCAGTAAAAGATTTAGGAGAACATAGAAAATGTAAGTGCTATGTTTTGAAAGCTAAGAGCAAACTAATGAAGTACCCACCTGATGGCCCTTTTTAAATGGGTAAAAATAAAATGCCCTACTGAACTTATAATGGCCCATTAAGTAAGTTTATATATGAGTTCTATATATGTCATTGAATTTTGTTGGTAGATATGTACACAATTCTTTGGGCACAAGAATATTGATTTTTTTTATTTTATTTCTACCTATTGACTTCAATAGAGGATAAAAGAAAAAGAAAATCATTTATATGGACATGTGCTAAGAAGGTCGATAGATGCTGTAGTTAGAAGAAATGACACAATTAGTATTACCGGTATGGGAGAACTTGAAGAATACCTCAGAAGATTTTACTATAAAGTATAAACTATAAATAAAGATTTAAATACTTTTAATTTAACTATGAGATTGATTTTTGTAGAGCTTAATGGCAACAAAAGATTTATGTAGCTGTCCCAAGTAACTAGTACTTTACAACTTCTTGTTGTTATTGTATATTATATCTACTGTCAGACATTTGTTTAACAGATGTTTGAAATTCTGTTTTGATTTTGTATCAGGAGCCAGCTTTTCAAGAACTGGTCCTCCTTTATAATGAGAAAGAAGATCAAAATGAAAATGACATACCTGGCATTGACCCTCTCCAGTTAAAGATATATGAGAAAATACCAATTCCAGATCTCCCGGTAAATTAATATAATTCTAGACTGTGGTAATTCTGAAATGGATATACCATTCAGCTTCTGCATATGCTGTCGTTTGAAGTTTATTTCGAAAACAAGCTTACATGTATTTGAATATTTCAAATGCAGGTTATTTTTCCCCACAAGAAATTATCTTTCCGTATCCTAGATACGGTATGTTCATATTCATGAATTTACTCTAAGGTTGATATTGAATAATAATCATAAGTTATTGACTATTATCTTTTGCCTCAAAAATACTTTTTATATTTTGTACTACAGGTGCGATTGGATGTTGCAAGCTTACTTGGATTGTTGGCATACTTTATTAATTACAAATTTGAGAACATTGCCTCTTCTCCGTACGCATGTGATACACTTCTAACTTCATTTTCATCCTGAAAAAGCAAACCTGCACTTTCATGAGGTTCTTATAAATATTAGATGAAAGTGAATTCTTAATTTTGGTTCTTTTGAACTGTGCAGTCCTTTCACTATGGTTATGTGCATCGATAAATCTCTAATTTTTTTTTGTTTGTCCTTTTGTATCTACTATCTATATCAGGGTTTGCAATACCGTACTGTACTGTCCAGTATGGGCGGAACATACTGGTTCGCCAGCAGACTGGCACGCGGGCCGCTCGTTACTGAGTGGTATCAGGCATCTAACCCTGTATCGAGCGATACGAGGTTGTATAGGGTGATAACAGTCGAAATCAATCATTACCAAATGGTAACAGTACTCTAATGGTTGATTTAACCGTTGGAGGCCTTCTCAAGGGTTTTTAAACCCTTTCCTCCCCTCTATTTCAATCCATTTCACTCTCAAACTCTCTTAAACTCTCTCAAGCTCATTTTTTCTCACATTCTCTCTCTTATTCTCGTATTTTCACTCTCCTAAATTCAACAAAA
Organism: Musa acuminata AAA Group; assembly: GCF_036884655.1. Classification (NCBI taxonomy): domain Eukaryota; kingdom Viridiplantae; phylum Streptophyta; class Magnoliopsida; order Zingiberales; family Musaceae; genus Musa; species Musa acuminata. Next base: position 23,032,880 of record NC_088347.1, on the reverse strand, counting down.
CAACAATTTATGGATTGAATCGAATTTAGAAGGTTAATTTGGGAGGATTAAGAGGAAGAATGATATGGAACGGACCGAAATTACGAACCTTACACAAGGCTACTCCTCAAAGCCCGAAAAGAATATATGACATTATTCTTGCCTAATTTATATTAGTTTTGCTAAAATTATACTAAATGTATATTTATTTCTAACTTAAAAACCCTATCATACAATACGAGATAAAGAACCCTGATCTATATATCTAGTTATACATTAAAGAGCTTGTTATTCTACTTTGGTCTTTCACTATCTATGCTTTATTGTTTGAATACATAGTCGAAGGACAACAAATTCTTCTAAGTACAAGATAATCTGCTATTCAATTTCTCTGGAAATTGTTTTTCTCAGAGAGGACAGAGTTATAGAACATATTCATTGAGGAAATATGTGTATAATATAGGTTTGAGTGAGGATGTGGATCTAAGTTTTCTCTTTTCAGTTTTTATGTCACAACACTGGGGCCTTCTTAACATATTCGTAATGAGAAGTTCCAAACTAAGTTGCTGATTATTTGAAATTGTTTACTTGGCACACATAAGTCCATTAACAGTTGTCGTGAACTTGATAGCTTTGTAGGGCCTGATGATCTATTTCAAATGAAACTTGATAGATAGTGTGTTTTAGATAGATGGAATAGCTATTTGTATTAGAAACACTGTAAGAATTAATATTTTATAACCAAAGGATTATAGCTGATGGAAAGTATGGTAAGATGTCATGATTCAGTGCATACATGGAACATCTCTGCATAGTGTAAAATCTCCTGTGTTCTTCTGTCTCTGTCTTCTAGAGGAGTTTTACCTCATGTTATTGTTGTCTGTAATCACCTTTTATTTGTCAAGTTTCTAAATCAGAGGGCTTCTTAAATATCATTTTTCTGCACAAGCAGGTCTGCTGTTCTTCTTGATGTGATCGCCATCAGTGCACTTATAATTTATCTGAGTCGAGTAGTGTTAGGTTACAAACAGACTTGGGACCGGTATCAGGTGAGTTCAATACCTATTAAATTGCTTAGTTCTGTAAACTCAATAAACTTTCTGCAAAGGTATCTTATTTTTAATAATGATCTGTTTTTGTATAACAATTGTTGCTGTTGGTTTTTCATTGTTCTCTGCCTGTACCATGATTTCATGAATAACTGCCTTCTCTTCAAGAAGTGGATAATATCCAATTTTTTTAGTTCAAAGTTTTTTTTTTTGTTTAAATTATGTTCAAATTACCTAATAAAAGGTGGAGACCATTACATGTGGGAATATTTTGTGGATCATGCTTTTCATGATGATCTCATCCCTAAACAAGGATGTAAACTATATACTATTTAACAAGATCTTCAATTTCGAATAATACCGTCCGGTACGGGCGGTATGTACTAGTCCGTCAGTAGATCGGTACACGAACCGCCCGTTACCGGGCGATATATATATATATATATATATATATATATATATATATCGAACGGTATACTGCTCGGTATACAATACCGTACCGAGCGAATGTCGAAACTCTGGTACGGTATGATATTTCAATCCTTGCTATTTAAAGCTAACTCCAATTTCATAATTAGTCTAGTAAAACAAAGCATGCCTCTGACCTTTTAATATTTAAAGCTAACTCTAATTTTACTCAACTTCTAGTGTAAAGCTAAATTTTAGGAGAAAAATCAAAGTTGGTCAGTGACTGAAAGCATCAAACTACTAATACCTATTCCAATCATTAAAATATTCATTGATGTACATTATAATTTTGGCCTTCTTGTAACTCTATAGTAAGGTAATCAAGTAATCTTGGCATGAAGGATTATTGCTTTTCTTTTTTTATTTTCTTTTGACAAGGATATTTTCAATAACAACTGAATGCATATATTTGTTTTCAGCTGCTGGTTAATAGAACCCTTTATGAGAAAACTTTAGCAAGTGGATTTGGTTCGGTTCACTTTCTTGTTGATGCTTCTGAACAACAGCAAGTAAGAAGCTCTTGTTTAGAATATTATTTTCGTTTCTTATCTTTATATCTTAGTATTTCATGCAGTTCAAGGAAGCAGTTCTGGTTTATGCAATTCTACTGCATCCTGAAACATATCAGGTACATTAGCTCTGTGTTCATTCCAAGTGGGAATACAAGAATGATATGTAGCTATTACATGAAGGATGTAGTTGTATTTCTCTAGTTTTAGTGTTCATATATTTTGGTCAATTCAGTCACTTTAGCCATGTTATGCTCATTGATTTCCACTTTTGTATTTTTCGTTGTTTTGAAGAAACATCAATGAAGTAAAATGGGATGCCAATCTAACAACTGACACTAACTATAATTGTTATTTTGGGGATTTCTTTTCTAGTGGTTTAGACAATTTTCTTCATCACATCTGTGGGTTCTTTTTATTTTTAAATTTGGTACAATGAATACATTATCTGTCACTATCGTTTAAAGAAAGGATATAATTAATCTGTGGTTTCATTAGTGTTCCCTATGGTTTAAGAATCTTATGTTTTTATAAGAACCAAGTGAAAACTAAAAGGGATCATGAAACACGGTTAGGATAGAGATTTTTTGTTTTGTTAAAGGTAAGTGATGAAGACCGGCTTTGTACACATCTTATAAAATTTGTTGTTCAATATGCAGATATCATGCCGCAAAAATATTAAAGATTCATGTGAGAAGTTCATGTATGACAGATTTAAGGAAAAGGTATGAAAGAAATCCTTCTTCAAAATATTATGAGGTGTGCATAAATTAATAACAATATTGAGTGTTCATTTTCTGCAGATCGAAATGCCTGTTGACAAGGCGGTTGATACACTGATGAGGCTGGGCCTCATGTCTGAGATTTCTGTGCAAGGAAATATTGCACTGAAAGTTCTTCCTTTTTCAGAAGCCTTTGAGACCCTGAGGAAACGCTGGACTGAATTGCTAGAATCGAAGTCATGATCATTCCTCTCACTTGTATCCTAATTGATCTTATCGAGTATAATAGAATTACAGTTATTATTCCAACTACATTATTTCTTTGCATCATCCTCATGAAGACACGCACACTTCGTTCCTTAAGACAGTGAAGCTTAAAGACAATGTGTTGTACTAACAGCAGAGATCTTCCATAGTTCTCGTCGGCTATGGCCAAGATTGCTACATTGCATATTGCTATATTTAATGAACTATAGAAGTTTTGAAGGACTAATTTACTCATGAAGGTTTTCAGAAAGGGAGAAAAGACTCAATTAAAATCATCACAATCCGCGAGAGGGAACGTCGATGAAAGTTTCTTTTCCTATGTATTCTTTTGGTATGTCAATGGAAGTTGGTGAATTCTACTGGTTCTGGAGATGGAAAAGCTTCGAATAAACACCATCAGCTTCTCCAATCAATGTGAAATGGCTGCCCATCTCAACCACCTTACCCTTCTCCATCACCACAATGATATCTGAACTGATCACCGTAGAAAGCCTATGAGCAACTGTCACTCTGGTGATTCCGCATGAAGTGTCTTCTCGTCTCCACCACTTGCTCGATCCCAAAGATCGCATGATGGTTCTCTCAGTTTCAGCATCCAGTGCGCTGGTGGCTTCATCTAGCAGCAGAATCACCGGCCTTTTCAGCAGAGTTCTCGCTATGGCGATCCGCTGCTTCTGTCCACCCGATACTTGGCAGCCTTTCTCCCCCACCATGGTGTCATATCCGTCAGGCAAGCTGCTTATGAACTCATGGATGTTTGCTTCTGTTGCAGCCTCTACGGTCTCGGCCTCTGACGCACCTTCGTTCCCGTAGCAGATGTTCTCTCTTATGGTGGAGCTGAAGAGAAGTGGTTCTTGCTGCACAAAACCTATCTGCTGCCTCAACCAACGCAGGTTGTATTCTCTTATGTCCTTCCTATCGATCAGAATTCTTCCTTGGGCAGGATCGTAGAACCTCATGAGGAGTGCCAAAACAGAGGACTTCCCTGCTCCGCTAGGCCCAACAAGCGCCACAGATGATCCAGCTTCAACCGTTAAGACGAAGCTATCGAGTACGACCACTTGGGGACGCGATGGGTAGGAAAACCTGATGCACTCGAATTCGATTCCGCCTAATATTCTCTCAGAGTTCACTTCATCTGGTACATCTGGTAGGATTCGAGTTTCCCGATCAAGGATGTCGAATGCAGGCTTCAGTATGCCGATGGCGGAAACGACTGTCGGTATCAGAGTCCACAGCTCAGTGATGGAAGGAACTGTGAGCGAGAAGATCTGGTACGACCTTATACCATCCTCGAAGCTGGATTGATTCTTATCGACCAGAATTGTGGTGTACCACAAGGCAACTGCGTGTGCAACATTCCAAAGAAACAGCGACGTGCCTTGAATCATCCCGTACTTGATGCTCTGCAACCTCCCAATCCTCATTGGCTCCTCCAACGAAAGTTTGGCCTTCGTAATCATTTGCTCTTCGTGGACGAAGGCGGCCACGGTTCTGATGTTGCTCGCGGATTCCGATGCAAGAACAGCGAGTTGTTGGTGAGCCAAAGCAGAGTCACCGGAGAAACCTTTGGCTGATTTGGATTGTATCAGGCCGCCGATGAAGTGACAGGGCATGAGAGCCCAGGCGACCAGCCCCATTCTCCAGTTCACGATCATGCTTACGGTTGTCGCTATAAGAATCGAAGAGATGCATTGCACGATGACGGACATTCGATCTGATATGATGGTTTTGATCACGCAAGTGTCACTAACAATGCGTGTTGCAAGCAGTCCCACACCGTTCTCAGGCTTCTCAAACCAAGCTACTTCGTTACGAAGAACAGCTGCAGGAAAGAGCAACAAAAATAAGCAGATACAAAACATGGCAATTCAGAGACAGATGCTTATTACCTGAGAAAAGGGCTTCTCTGAGGTTTCCCATGGCTTTCTCCCCAACCACACCATAGTGATAGTGTTGCAATGTATGAGCAACCAATGCAAGAACACCGACGACGCAGAAAATTATCGAGTACTTCCCTACCGTCTCCCTTGCGTTCTGCTTGTAATATGCTACTCCAATTGTCATGATAAAGAACCCGAACAATGGCTTCGAAACACCAGCGACAGCTGCTGCAAGAGAGCCCAAAGCAGTCTTTGCAAGCTCAAACTTGTTCAGCCTAAACCATATTCTAGAGAAATTAGCAGTTCTGCTCTTTGAGGTTTGCATTCGTCCTATGGGAGGATCACTTGGCTGGTTCTTTGGTTCCTTGAGTTCTTCAGAAGCTGGTGTGTGTTGAATGATCTCTGGTGTGGTATTCCTGTTCTCGAGAAGTGGATCAAGACTTCAGGTGCTATATCTACGATTGGTTTCATCAGCTAAACAAGTGATCACCTACCTTGATTGGGTCTCTCCCATCTCTGGATTCATGTTATGCATGTGAAACAGGTTATTATAGAAGGTGCTGCTTACTAGCAAGTCACTGTGACTTCCACTTTGTGCCACTCTTCCTTCTTCAACGACAACAATGGTGTCTGCATTGCTCACAGTCGATGCTCTGTGGGCAACGATGATGACGGTTCTTCCTTGCATCACTTTCTCCAAGGCTTCTTGAACCAGCTTTTCTGACTCTGAATCAAGCGCACTCGTTGGCTCGTCAAGAAGAAGAATGGGAGAATCTTTCAGAATTGCTCGTGCAATAGCTATTCTTTGCTTCTGGCCACCTGAGAGTTGCACTTGCCTCTCTCCTACCTGAATCGATTCTGTCAGCTCTCGCTACTTCACAGCAACATGATGAGAGAACACAAGTAATTAGCGATGGCTTGAACTCTTACCCAGGTTGAGTATTTGTCAGGAAGCAGAGATATGAATGAGTCTGCATTGGCTGCTGATGCTGCATTCAGTATCTCTTCATCGGTTGCTTCCGAGTTCCCAACCTTCAAGTTATCCTTAATTGTGCCTGAAAACAGCGATGGTTCCTGTGGCACAGCTGCTACGTTTCTCCTGAGGAACTCAAGATCCAGGTCCTTGATGTTGTGGCCATCAATGGAAATCTCACCTGCAGCATTTAGTGCCAATGGTTAGCACGATACATTCAATAGCGTCAACACCAAGTGTTCGAATGTAGAAGCAGACCTGAAATTGGATCGTAGAACCTTTGGACAAGGGAGAGGAGAGTGCTCTTCCCACAGCCACTGCTACCTACCAACGCAAACACTTTGCCTGCTGGTATGGACAATGAGAAGCCTTGCAGAACAAGCTTATCCTGACGAGATGGGTAAGCAAATGACACCCCATTAATCTCGATTCCTCCAACAATCTTCTCTAGCTTTTCTCCTTTTGTCTCGTAACTTATCCTTGGCTTTCTTTCGATCACCTTGAAGACCTCGCTTCCTGCAGCTTTTGCCTGGTTAAAGATCTGCAAGTCTGGTGCGGCATAGGTGATCGATCTGTGATTTCATCAAGAAAAACACAGAGACTGGTAAAGAGAATTTGAGGATGAAGTCAAAGTAACATCAAAAATTGAATCATCATTGTGGTGTTTTAGCCCAAATACATGGCTCCAAAGAGGATGCTCATTATAGCTGCCAAGGTCTCGCCTCCGTTTGCTCTTCCTGCGGTCACGACGACGGCGCCTACCCACACAACCAGAGCCCAAGAACAGAACGTGACGGTCTGAAACAAGCCCAACCCCAACCCCTTAATTGCAGCTTCTTTTTTGCTCATGGCGTACTGCTGCTTCACGTTCCGAGTGAAGGACTTCAACGAGGAGCTCTCTCCAACGAAAGAGAACACGGTCTTGATGTGGGATAAGGTCTGCAGATGCAGAGTTCAACGAGAACTCAGTGTTTGTCGAAAAGACCGCTTTGCAAACACTGATATGCACCTGTTCTACGACTGATGTTGCCTCAGACAAGTACGACATCCTCAACGCCGATAGACCCTCCATCTTTCTCGTGTATGTAGCTCCGATGGCCAGAATCATGGGCAGCACCATCAAAGAGAGCAAAGCTACTTCCCAACAGCAAACAATGGCGATCACAACACCAGCAAAGTAAGTGGCGAAGCAGGAGATGAAGTGACCCAACTGCAACAGTAATACGCCATGATATCCTCTTATCGTGTAAACAAAGGTTCATTTGGCTTCTGGGAAAGCTCGTGCATACCTTCTCTCCAATGGCGTCCTGTATGGTGCTCATGTGGTGTGTTGCTCCTGCCATGACCTTAGCGGTGGTTAACTCTGTATCAAAGGCTTCAATATCCTGGTGAAGAACTGCTCTGAGAAACGCCAACCTCAACCGTGCTACTTGTCGCTCGCTGGTATACATCCAACATGAGATCTCTGCAACCATGTAGATTAGGGCAATGACAAGATGAGTATGCATTCTAGTATGTTCTTCACGTACCGAGCATTCCTGCAGGAAGCGTAGCAGCCGCCATGTACCACACATACGGAATCACCTACATGCAAACCATGCCAAAGCTAAACGTATGCACACGAATGTCAAGAACTCTACACCGTCGAACATGTCTTGTGCACCTTCTTCAGCGCTTCAACCATGGCGGTTTGGTCACCTACGTTGCTCCCAAATGCTTCGAGTGCTTTGCCGAGCAGGAGATAGCCAATGGGCTGAGCCATGCCATGAACGACAGCGCCCACGGATCCCAACCCCATCAGCGCCCAGTCTACTGCGTCGGCGTAGCTGAGAAGCCTGTGGAACGGCAACGGCCGCGACGACAACGACGATGAATGGGTCTCCTCCTCGTCTCGGCCTTCGACCTCCGTCTCAGCCATGGTGAGCTCGCAGTTGGGAGTAGAGATGTGTGAGTATAAAGAAGCCGAGGGAAGGGAATGTGCTGCGGGATATGCGACTTCGCGTCTCTCGTAATTAAAGATACGTTGCAATTAAAACCTCACTCTAATGAATCATCTGCACGACAGTTTGTATAGCGTCTTCATATGTTCTCCACATGTCGTAGTGTGAGAGCTACCAATTTAGAGGTCATAACTTCTGTATGTCTTATGTGTTATGTCACCAAACGCCAAATGAAAGGTTGCTCTTTTTCCTACCCACCATAGCTTAATCATTGATTGACTGACCTTTTGAGGGCTATATTTAATGCAATGTAGAGCAATATATAGCTTCTCTCACATAATAAATCTTTAAGATGTTTTCTCATTATTTCTAGACTCATAACAGAGAAAAATAAAAACACTCAGATTATTTTCATACATAAATTTCTCCACAACATAGAGATATATGAAATATTTTTAGAATAAATAATTCTAATTTAGATTTACTTTCTTATCCAACGATAAGAATTAAAAATATTTGTTAACTCAACAATTAATTTTACATAATTAATATCAATCAAATAACATGTATAACAAGTAATCAACTTATTATTATCAAAATACAGTCTATTTCTGAAAATTATGGCTCTCTCAATAAATGCTGGCCTTCCTTTAATATTACACAGCTGACTTATGTATTAGTAAGGGTTAGTACCTATAATAGGTGAGACTAAATAAATAATAATTGAAGATATAGACAAAGATGACAAAAATTCTATTTTTTTCCATTTTTTAAGTTCATGACCTACTTTCTCTTGTATCAACTTTATGACACGAGAAACATATATATATATATATATATATATATATATATATATATATATATATATATATATATATATATATATATATATATATATATGTTTACAACTAAATCAAAGGATAAAAATTGTAAATGAGTCAGATATATGAGGCTCATATTTTAGATATAAAATTAATATAATGAAAATTTAAAATTCTTAATTTAAGATAAATAAATTAAATAAAATTTTATTAAACGAGTATTTGTATGTAAAATATATAAAATGAGATTTCGAATTCTCGAAATACGGCCACGTGAGTCACATCTGCCAAATTGCGATGGCAATGGTGAGGTAAATGGAGTGCGCCACACGTGCCACAACTGCGGATGCCGACTTAGCGGACAGAGAATGGCCACTTACCCGAGTGGGGCCCGCTGTCGAGTTGGGGCTCATGGGTCTCGCTCGTCAGGTTGCGTGAGAGGAGCACGTAGGATTAGCAGGTCCCTGGGATGGAGCGCACGTGCGGACATGAATTCTATTGGGGTTGGACTCGGGAGACCAAAGGAGGACTCGGGGGGCTATAAAAGGTTCCGCCCGGTACGTGGCGTATCGCTTTCTCGTACGCTCCGCCACCAACCCTTCCTCTCTTTGCTCTCTTTCCCAGTCTGCTCTCCTTCGCTGGTCGCGATGTACGGAAGCATGGACGACGACCCTTTCATGCGGGGGCGACACTTCGTCTCCGAGATCGACGGCATCGGTGCGGCGACGACGGCGGCAGAGGCCGAGGTGGCGCCCTCGATCGAGGGTAGCACGCCCTTGCAACCGCAGCCGCCGGGGCCGAATCAGCTCACCCTCTCTTTCCAGGGACAAGTTTACATCTTCGACTCCGTACAGCCTGAAAGGGTAAGGAAGAAGAAAAAGCAAGATTATTTCTCTCCTCCTCCTTTCTCCTTGATACGTCACACAATTCGGCACTTCTTTTTCTGTTTCTTTCATGTTTCCTAGGTTTACGAGGGTTTAGGAATCCTGTTGCGGGGTTTAGGGTTTTTGTGACTTCCATATCTTTGATTGGTGGATTGCCTGATTTGGCGTCCTTTTCCTTTCAATCGGCTGGTGCATTGGTTAGAAATCGTAGCAATCGATTACATACAAAATAATAAAAAGCATATTGCGGTGCTTCTGATGTTTCCGTACGAGAATAGACGAAACAACCTGAGAACCTAATTTTACATGATAAAGATACCCATCAGCACCTGTGAATTCAGTATATTGCACAAGGGATCGGACGATTATGTAGGTCCGTCGTAAGGTGTGTGGAGTGAGATCTCTTGGCCGACGTGATGAATCAGAATTGCACGCAAGGGCATAGAGAATAACAAAATGAGAAGAAAAAAATGATAAGTTGATTAGATTTATGGTGGCTTTCAGCCTTTACTGTAAAACTTATTCTGTTGTTATTTGTTATTATGCATGGTGAATCTAGAATCATTGTTGCATAATGCAGTTTACCTAAGAATATAAAGGTAATTAATAACATCCTCTGAATGTCTAAATCGTGTATCGGTATGACCAAGGATGCATTGCCTTGAGCCACTTGAATCTATAAACGTTTAAACACAAAATTCCTGCTCAGTGCAAAATCGTAGGCCAACTGAAAGCCATAGTTAAAATCTAATACAAATTGTTAATCTCATAATTTTATCATGTATTCAATGGAGAAATAGCACAAAAGTATTTGATTCACTTTTAAGTGTTTATCACTATTGTCACATACACAAGAGGGAAACATGACATTTCCTAGGAACTTAAGTGCACCCTCCTAATTATTAGTATGAAACGTTATGATGCATAGGTATCTTTTGGACTTCAATTGATTACCTTTTCTGAATATTGTAATTTTTTGTAATTCAGTTAGATTTTTTCTGAAATTTAACCATCTTGTGTTTCATACTTGAAATCAAAGAACTAGGATGCCTCAGGTGACCTCAAAGCCCTATAAGGATCACATTGATTTGAGCAGAGGACATCCTTGCAATTTTTATAAAAAAATGTCTTCATCTTTTGTTGCTCTCCCTTTCTTTCTAGTGAACAGTCTAGTACATAAGGCTCTTGCTGATGCAAGATTTTAGGATGATCGTATACAACCTTACCTCTACAAGCATAGATGTTTTCATGACTTGAGCCTTGGTCACCTAAGTCAAAAGGGGGCATCCTAGTTTGTTTTTCCTGTCTTTATGATAATGCTTTTATTTGATTAAATTTCCCTAAATCTTCGAGTAGAATGTAGATTCCAGTGCTTATTAACTTCGAAATGTTATCCAACTTCTGAATTTGTTTGCATTATGATAATCCTAGAAAAGAACAATGCTATATGAAGCCATAGCAACTTGCTTTCTCAAGTTCATTAACTGTTTGTCCTTGCATTCAATAATTTCTCCTTATAGTTAATTTGTTATTTTATATCTTTTACTTCAATATACTCATTGCGATCCTCCTTGTCTTATTCATTCAAGCATGTAATCTGATGTTTTTTATCATTTATCCAAAAAAATTCTCCGGAAACATAAGTCAGTGGGGGCTTTCAGATCAAATTGAAATGGTAACAACCTTATTTATATGTAACCTTTACTCTGATTTTTTGAAGGATGATGCTATTTGGGCTGAATTTTTTTCCTTTAAACTTCTTGTTTCTTTGAGGGCTGATCAAAAGAGCTCAATGTTCTTGAATAGCTCAAACTTGAGCTCGTGCTTTGCTCGAGATTATTCCCTAAATCTCTATCTGTTTATTTTTTTGTTCTTCCCTTGTTTATATCTAATCAGACTCGACCTTAGCAAGCTGTATTATCACAAAAGCTCCTGTAAAACCCCTATGTTTTAGGACTCTATAATGTTCAAGAGCCTATCGACACTACACTCATGTTCAGACATTCTGAAACTAAATTGATACAAATCATGACTTTAGAGGGCTTCACAAGTTTCTAAAACTCTGGAGGAAAGTACACTAAAAAGAGGATCTGAACTCTTCAGGACTTGATTTGGTGTTGATTTCGATCTTGACTCGAGGATAGTGTCTCTTGGGCTGAGGATGGATATTTTGATCATCCATATCAAAGATGTAAACCTAATCATTGTCACAAATCCATTTCTTTGCCAAAGAGCTCCCTCCTGGATATTCAAGATGGTCCAACCATAATGGTTTGAGGCAAGAATGCTGCAGTACAGTTCTGGAGTGGTGTGACTTACGTTATTCCGGATTTACATCATAACGACTTCTCTTGAAATCCTTCTTGTCCCTTAGTGTGGTGGATCCTTAAGGGGTGATTACAGCTTGAAAATTTTCTGCATTCTTCTTCACATGTCAGTGATGAAGGAAGATGTTATGTCTTACAGATTGTAAAAACAATGAAAAATTAGTATTAATTAAGAGCTACACATAGTTGTTGATTAAGTTTTTAGTTTCATATGTTACACAATTACAAATAGAGATACCTTAGTTCCAGTGTCAGAAGTCTGAGAAACACTGTATCTTTTCTTGCCAGTTGAGTACTATCACAAAAGAAGTGTGTGTGTGTGTGTGTATATATACACTTTGCTATATTGGCACCCATTTCTGAAGGATTCTTTCTTTGATTGTTTTATCTATGTACTCCTAAGTTATTTATTTTAGCTCTGAACTTTAAGAAAATCCAGCATATTGTCACCACCCAAGTACTAGAAAGCCTCATGCCATTCTATATTTTTCGGTGAAGTCCTTTGAGATGAGTATGACAATTCAATCCCATGTACTATAACTGACCTCCTCTGCTCTTAAAGTTGGAGAAAATTTATTTTGATTATTATCAAATAAGCCTATTATGCTTAAAATCATAACTTAAAAATGGCTTGCTGACTCACATAAACAACTTGATAAAAAAAATCCAAAAGTTCTGCAATTAAAGGAATTATCTACTCAAGAAAGACCGGTAACCTTACTGAAAATTATTAAGAATTGATCAATGTGAGACAAAGCTTCAGCTCTTGCCTTGGTTCTTCTTACATGTTTATATCATATGCCATATAGTATCAGAACTAGTTAAGTTCTCAGTGATCCAGTGTGTTGCACATAGTCATGTTTATATCTATTTTAACCTCCATTTCCAGTACCACTAATGCACAACACATTTACCAAACTATACTAGTTTTGAGATTTTTTTTATATCTGTATTTCAGTTCCTCATTTGCCTTTCATATTTATATCAACTTTTGATTGTAGCAATAGACTTATGAGGAACATGATACTTTTCTTTTTTGATGTAAACAAGCAATTATCATGTTGGTTTACCTTCGTTAGCATTTAATTTGTTCTTAATTAACGTTACCTAGAAAATAAGTTTTCTTTAGAACAGATACCTTTTGGAGATCATTGCCATATTTTTTTTATTTTTCAAATTTCAAGTTTGCTTCCTGTTGACAAATATTTATTTTGTTGATAGATTCTTAAACTGTCTTACTCAGGTTCATGCAGTTCTGTTACTTTTGAATGGGCAACAATCACCTGAATTTGGTGGCATGGCAGTACCCTCTCATCAAAATTATAGGGTATTTCATGCAGCAACTTCATCACCCATCAAATTACCTTTCAACTAATTCTTTCATTACAGTTTTATGTGTGCATTACCAGAGTGTAGATGAAGCATCAGGATCCAAAAATGGTCAACGGCTTGCTTCTATTTTGCGGTTTAAGGAGAAGAAGAAGAACCTATGCTTCAAGAAGAAAGTACTATATACTGTTCGAAAGGAAGTTGCTTCTAGGTATAAGTTTTTCATTGTCATTATAAGATTTATGTTAACCCTGGATAATTTAAACATAGATGTTCCTTTAACTAATATCATCACTATAATTGAGATGCCAAAATTATTATTATTATTACTATTATTATTATTACTATTATTATTATTATTATTATTATTATTATTATTATTATTATTATTATTATTATTATTATTATTATTATTATTGTTGTTGTTGTTGTTGTTGTTGTTGTTGTTGTTATTGTTGTTGTTATTATTATTTCGTTGAGGGAGAGATGCCACTTGCCCTATCTTATCATTAACTCCCAATTGGGAACCAAACTAATATGCTCCATCTCCTTTGTGCATGGCGTTACATGCATATAGTATCTTTGCATAATTAGAGAACATCGCCAATGTTGGTTCCAAGGCCGGATGAGAAAAGTGGAGGATTGCATTAGGTCACTGACAATCAGCGTAAAACTATGTCAGATCTTATGAACATGAGTCTTAATCGATTTCAGTATCGAGCTAGGTTGTCACCCGGAAGTGACGTGAGGCACTTTCACCACCTACGTGTCTCAAACTACAAACAGTGGGATAGGAGGTCGTCCAGAAGCGGCCCATCACATCGGTGCTTAGATATGGTGCCAAGTAGGCATGGGTCTTTTATTATTTCCAATTGGAGTAAAGAAGTTAGTCTAAGAATAGAGGGTTAGATTAGCAACTTGGAATATAGGAACACTTTTAAAGAAAAGATTAAAATTAGTAAATACTATGATTAGAAGAAGAATAAATATGATTTGCTTACAAGAGACTAAGTGGATAAGGGAAAAATCTAAAGAGATTCATAGTACCAGATTTAAAATTTGATATTTGGGGAAAAATTAAACACAGAAATGGTATAGGAATTGTTATTGATAAGGATCTTAAGAACAATGTTGTAAATGTAAAAAGACTTGGAGATAGAATTATAGTACTAAATTTGTGAAAGGATAAGATGTTTTGAATATCATTAGTGCTAATGCCCCTTAAGTTAGATTAAATGATCAAACCAAAAGAGAATTTAAAAAAAAATTAGATGATATGATTCAAGAAATAATCAAAAAAATTATAATCGGAGGAGATTTGAATGATCATATAGGCAAAACATATGATGAATAGAAAAGGGTGCATGGGGGCTTTGGTTATGGGGAGAGAAATGAAAATGATGGCATGATTTTGGACTTTACAACTTTGTATGATCTTATAATTGTAAATACTTTAAGAAAAGAGATAAACATTTGGTTACTTATAAGAGTGGTCTCAATTGTAATCAAATAGACTTTTTTCTTACTAGAAAGGTAGATAAAGTAAATAAAGTTATTTGTAAGAATTGTAAAGTTATACCTGGTAAAAGTTCGACTAATCAACATAGGTTTATAGTATTAGATATTTGTCATAGAAAATAGAAAAAGAAAAAAATAGTAAAAAAATTTACTAGGACTAGGTGGTGAAATTTTAAAGATAATGTAAAGATCTTTAAGAATAGGATGGAAAGGGAGGGAGGGACTTAGAACATAGATGAAGATAATATTAATATTATTTGGACTACAATGGTTAATAAGATTAGGAGCTTAATAAAGGAGATTCTTAGTGAAACTAAAGGTAGAAGTGTATGTTAAATGAGAGTTTGTGTTGGTGCGAGGAAGTTTAAAAAATAATTTTTTACTAGATTGGTAAAATTATAAAAATGAGGAGAAATTTAAAAGATTTAAAGAATCTAAAAAAGAGACAGTAAAAGTGGTTAGTATGACAAAATATGAAGTTTATTATAATTTTTATAATAAACTAGGTACTAAAGATGATGAAAAAGATATATATTGAATTGCTAAAGTTAGGGAAAGAAAGTAAGGATTTAAGTAATATTAGATGCATTAAAGATGAAGATCAAGGAATACTTCTTAATGGTAACGAGATTAAGGAAAGATAAAGAAATTATTTTTATAATTTATTTAATAAATATTTCACATAGGACTTAGATGTAATGATAAATAATAATGGTAGATTTAATAATCATAGATTTGTTTATAAAATTAGAGTTAGTGAAGTAAAAGATGCATTAAAGAAGATGAAAATAGTTAAGAGTGTAGGACCTGATAGTATTCTTATTGAGGAAAAGGTTAGAGGATAAGGGGGTAGCTTAGTTAACTAACTTATTTCAACAAAATCATAAGATTCAGAAAGATATCTGATGAATCAACAAAGAGTTTTTTAGTACCATTTTACAAGAATAAGAAAAACATACAAAATTATTTAAATTATAAAGAAATTAAAATCATGAGTTATACTATGAAACTTTAGGAAAGAGTTATCGAAAGTAGAATAAAATTTAAAACAAATATCTCTAAAAAGCAATTTAGTTTTATGTCTGGATTTGCATATGGTTTTTATTGATCTAGAGAAAACATATGATGGGGTTCATAAAGATCTATTGTGATGGGTTTTAGAAAAGAAAAGTGTATTCATTAATTATATTAATGTTATTAAAGATATACATGATAATATAGCTACTAGTGTTAGAACTATAGGAAGTGTGTTTAGTGAGTTTCATTGTAATATAGGATTATATTAGGGATCCATATTACGTCCCTACTTTTTTACATAGATAATGGATGAACATATTAATTATTTATATGATAGACCTCCCTGGTGTATGTTATTTGCTGATGATATTATCTTAGTTGATGAGAGCTTAAGTGAAATTAATTATAAATTTGAGTTATGGAGAAAATCCTTAGAGACTAAAGGATTTAGATTAAGTAGGACTAAAATTGAATTTATAAGATATAATTTTAGTAATTCTATGAATAGACAGGAGAATATAGTTAAGTTGAATGAACAAAAAGTTTTTTAAGTAAAAATTTTAGGTATTTTGGATCAATTATTTAATAAGATGACGAGATCGATGAAGATATTATTCATAGAGTAAAAATAAAATGATTAAAATGGCAAGGGGCGTAAAGAGTCTTGTGTGATTATCAAATATCTTGAAAATTAAAAGAAAAATTTTATTAGACAGTTTTGAGACCAATAATACTTTATAAATATGTGTTAGGCAGTTAAGAAACAACATATATAAAAAGTTTATGTTATCAAGATGAGAATGCTGAGATGGATGCAGTGAAGTCAACGGACGCCCGGGCGCTCGCTTAGGCGCCTAGGTGAGGCGAGGCGAGACTTAAACGCCCACTTATTGGGCTGGGCAGGCGTCTTCACTCAAATGCCGCGCTTGGGCCCAAGCGCTAGGCGGGTCGGGCGCCTGCCTGGTTCAACTTAAGTCAGGTCGAACCTATGTTGAACTAAACAATTCTATTTGGTTTGATTGAACCAATTATCTATTAAGCATGAGTCGAACCAAACACAAGACAATTGGTTCGTTTGAACCAGTTATCTATCGCAGAAAGCAAGAAACCACACACAAGAAGAACCCTAACGCAGAAATCCTCTTTCCCACTATGTTCCTACATGGCAACGAAGTTCCTCCCATAGGTGAATGATGGCAGCAACCTTATTCCCTGATAACGTTTTCCTTTAGCGATAGCAGCTATGCCTTCCTCCAGCGACAGCAATGACATCTTCCTCCAGCGACAACGATGACATCTTCCTCTGGCAGTAGTGGTGACTTCTTCCCCTCCCTCCCTTTGCCCTGTTAATCGGTAGCCCTTTTACGTGCATCGCAGCACCTCGGCCCTGCCCCCCGCCTCGTTGTAGCCACCCCTTCCTCAATCGTTATTCCCTCTTCCCCTCCCTCTTTGTCATTCTATCAAGGACAAATTTGTATAAAGGGTGTTCGATGTAATGTTTGTGTATATCTATGTCTTTCGGTTTTGTTCATGTTTTGCACATTATGTAAAAGGCTTGCAATAGGCTTGATAGCCCCATTTGATTGGTTTTTGTAGCCGTTTTAGTCCTGTAAATATAGGTCATGTACACTTATTGCATAGAGGCAAAACTGCCTAAAAATAAGCTATCCAAATAGTCATTTTATGGGTTTTCTAGCTCCGTAGAGTGGTGTGGAGTGTCAACCAGTACGACACCCTAGAGCTATTTGGGTGGCACATGACTGGATGGTCCTTTGAGATATTGTCTAGGGATGGTTTGTTGTCTTATACTACAACAGTGTCGTGGGGACTTTTGGCCGTGGCGAACCACCTTAGACCCTTTGTCACGTGACTCTTCGGAGTTTGCAAAGCCCATGTTTGTAATTTGTATTGCCTATCAAGTATTTCTTGAAATTTCTACTTATGGGATCCAAGTTAAATACTTCCTCTAACCTGTCTTTTTTTTTCAAGTCCTTAAAGGACCATGAGAGGTTTCGGGGAGGTTGACCCTTTACGAACAGACACGCAAGGGCACCACATGACTTAAGCAAAATCGGCTAAGTCTGTGATAGTTCACCGTTGCCTTCTTCCCTGTTCACCGCGACTTTCTTCCCCGTTTACCCTACCACTTCATTGTTGTTTGTTAATTTAAACTTAGATCAGCTGCTGCTTTGCTATTTATCTTGGTTGTTTGTCTATGTTTGTGAGAACACCAGTTGCTTGTTGTAGTGAACAGTAGTTGCCTTTTGTGCTTAGTGAATCAATAATAAAATGTCGAGTATTATTGCTATCGCTATAGTTTGATGTGTTATTTTAGTTTTAGTTTTAGTTAATTTTTTTATTAATCATGATATATAATTTTTAAATTATAATATTCAAGAGCATCTCACTTTACTTGGGCAAGCGCCTCAGTCATTTTAGGACCATGGTGCTTTTTGACGCCTATTGCTTTTTACTGTATTGGATGGATGTGTGGAGTTACTAGAAAAGATAGGAAAAGAAATATTTTTATTTGTGAATAATTAGGTATTGCTTCGATACAGGATAAGATGACAAAATCATTTAAGATGGCATGGGCATGTGTTTAGGAGGCCTCCCAATGCAATAATTAGATGAGGTAAAATGATTAATGTTAGTGGTATGAGCAGGGGTAGAAGAAAACCTAAAAAGACTTTAATATAAACTATATTTATAGACTTAAGTACTCTAAACTTAACTAAATATATGATATTTTACAGATCTTAATGGTGGCAAACGATTCATGTAGTCGATCCTAAATAGTTGGATTTTTTATTTTGTTGTTATTATTGTTGTTGTTATTATGATGAAGCAATCGAGACAGAAAATATTTATATATATGATTTGCAGAAATTGTTCTTTCAAACATACACCACCTAGATTAAGTCTGGGATTAATCCTTATGCTAGTGTTACTTAGAAATTATCGATCATAATATATATCTCCATGATTTAGGATGAAGCGTAATAAGGGTCAGTTTGCATCATCCAAGGCAAATTCTGAGGAAGTGGCATCAGTCACATCAAGTTGGGATCCTGCAAAAAGCAATGATCAAGAAGAGAAAGATCAGCATGCCTTGTGAGTTTCTTGTTTTTAGCTATGATAATTATTTGGCCTGGTTTTTGACTAGTGTTTCATAGCAGAAAACTAGAACAGCACAAAATAACCAGCTATAAGTTTGTTCCTGTGTTGTTTCTTTATCATTCTTCTTTTCTGTCTTTATCTCCTAATTTATGTTGCAATGTATCATCATCAGTTGTTGCAACTAATACTGTCTGAATCATGCAGTTGCCTCAACTGTGGAACCAGTAAAAATTCTACTCCAATGATGCGCCGTGGGCCAGCTGGACCAAAATCTCTTTGCAATGCTTGTGGTCTAACGTGGGCAAACAAGGTTTGTGAAACATCACAAAATGATTGACTTACCCTTGTTATATATGAACACTGATTGTATGATCAGTTAGAATTCTCCTTATACAATCATCTGAATCTTGCATGTTTGGAGATTTTCATTGTTCAGATTAATTACCAATTATTTTCATTGTTAAATTAAAAAAATGAGAAATAAAGTCAAGAACCTGTAGTATCATAAGCATATGGGGGCCTTACGACATTGCGTTCTGTTTTTCATCAACATTCATGGCTTACCCTAATCTCAAGCTTTTGCTGATTAAGAGATAATTTCTGGTCCATTACTTCTATTTAGCAGCTGTTTCTTGAGCAGAACTACAGTTGTACGCAAAACGCAAAACATTGTAACTGAGATACCACAATTATGATACGAAATTGTTTTATGCAAAGTTAAAATGTCTTGTTATATATGCAAAGTTATATATGGGTGAATGTGTTAGTTTGATATGTAGAGGATAAAGATATTCCCAATTCTAGTCTTTAATAGAGAGAGGTCTTCTGTCTAGTTTGAGTAACCTTACCAACATCTTCTGACTGCAGCATTCTTTAAGAAGCCACCTGAAAGTTTCGGCCCCTGGAACCCAAACTATGATCCAGGATGAGCAGGTACAGTCTTCTAACAATGTCGGAGAAGTTGATACCGGCGACGACGAGTCATTTAAAGTTTGGCCTAGTGTGGCATGTGTATTATCAGCTTATGCATGATGTAACTCATGTTTACAGGGTGACAAGGACTCGGTGGTCGCAAGCAACAGCTACATGTTCTCTGCATCAACAGATGGCCATGGTTCGATTAGTTGATGGCTGAAGTAGGTTCAGAAAGGGATTGTCCTCAACAGTTGCATTCGATGCCGAGTCGAGGAGGTGATCAGTGTTGAAAAATCTGATCAACTGATGCCAAAGCTGTTTACTGTAAGGCATATGGTGAAAGATTTGTTTATCTTTATACATATTTTAGAAGGGAGTCTGCTAAATGAATTAGCTTAGTGTTTAGGTTTCCGATACAGTTAAAAAGAAAGAGCCTACCTCCCACCCAGCTATGTATGGCCATATATACATTTGTAGGGGTTTATGCTGGTTAGCAATAGATCACAGCTGAAGGACTCTTATGAATCGAAGGCCATGCCTGCCCAACAATTTGTTTTCATGCATGAAATGGTGTCAAACTCAAAACATAAACATGAATTTGAACTTGAGACCTATTATCTATGTGACAATAGATTAACCAATAGAATGATTCCGAATAG